>NW_022196098.1:417500-465064 GCF_008641045.1 Pistacia vera
TAACGAACTTTACACTTCTTTCTAATTCTGAGGCTGCTCACTGAAGGCGGCATGTATGTGGGACTATTCTTCTCTATCACTTGCGGGTTCCCCATCGCAACAAACTTCTCTTCTCTTATCTTTTTACAATTAATTCTTTTCTTTCTTTTTATTTTTTCTTCACTATTCTCATCCAAGTGTATGTGCATGGAACTATGCTCATTCTTTGCTATTCTTTCTAAATGCAAATGTGAGAATGCATTATGGCATATAAAAATATCATTAGAGAACTAGTATTTTGTACCAACAACATTCCCATACTTTAAATCAATCATAGATTATTAGACTACAAAATCTTTTGAAGTAGTCATTCCGCATAGGTCATATTCAAGAAGACATATCTTGAGTTATACACATCAGATTGTATGATCTTGGTCTCGTTTTAAAGCTTAGAGACAGGGCTACAACTTTTATATTTAGGTCTCAACCAAGTTCAATTGGTAAGGTGCCCAAAAATCACTCAGAAGGTCACGGTTGTGACAGGCCAACCATGATAACATGTTTTCTCTTAGGATTTTCATCAAACAAATTGCATGCATACTCAAACTCTATTTGGTTACACTTCTACTTCTTTCTCGAGTCACCAATATCTGGAGCAAAACTCCATTAAATCAACACTAAACCTAGCCAAAAAACTACACTCCATAAAGTCTACTCAAACTCTTTCTAAATTCAAGCAAACTTCCATCAATCACCATATAGGCAAAGTCTACATTCTCATGGCTGAATTTTAATTATCATCAAGTATCAATCTCATCAAAACTTCTCAAAAACACAAGCACATACATACATGAACAAATCTCTACAAACTTACTCAAATCAAACTTAAGGTTGGATTTACTTACCTTGATCTTGGGTAGTTCCACACTAGAAACTCTCATTTTGGGTAGATCTCCTCTTCTTCTTAAACTCTAAGCATATAACTACAAGAATTCAACACTTTAAAAACTAATCTCACATCATATTGCAAGAACTCTTACCTTTGGATGCTTAGGATTGAATATCTACCAAAATCCAACCAAAAATCCTCTAAATTGCCTTGGAAATTTGATGAAGAAAATGAGAGAATTTGTAGATGAAAGTGGCGTGTGAGGGTGTAGAGAATGATAGGGTTTTCAAGAATGAACTCAAAATTGTTAGTAAACGGTCCCGTATACGCAGCGGAAACGAAAAATATAATATAACAGGATCGTTTACATGAGCCAAGATNTGTAGCATTCCAAATTGAGTCGTTGAGCTTTATGAAACTCTAGGAAATCTAGTGTTTCATGCCAAAACTAGGCATATTGTAATAGTTGTACATTATGTTTGAGAGTTAATAGCAACTAAGAAACATATGGTGCAGTCTGTTCCTTCTGAGTTTCAACTAGCAGATTTACTAACAAAACCCTTATCAGTAGTAAGATTTGTTATGCTTGGAGATTAATTGAATCTCATCTCTTACTTACCTAAATCAAAGGAAAAAAAATTCATTCAACATTCTCAAGACTTAGTCAGTTTCAGTTTCAGGGAGGAATTAATTGAGGGTGAATAGTTTTCTGGTGAAGGACTTTGTTTTGATTGTTCAAACTAAGTAGAAAATAAGAGTTGGTTAAAAGCGGTTTTGTTTTGTTCAAGTTCTTTGCAAGTTGCAGCAGCATACTTTCTGCTTTGCTTGAGAGAGGATGTTGAGAATAAAGAAATGTTTCCTGATTTTTGTTACTGTTGCTGGTGGCTTCTCTTAAATTTTTCTGCAATTTTTACTCCGTTTCCAGAAATTTCCTGCTCTGCCTTCAGAAGTTTCACAATTTATATTGGAGTTAAATCTTAAATCACTTCAACTAAAACTCATAATGCTAATTACATAAATCAAACACTGACACTATCTATCTATTTAGATAACTCCTACTTATAATAGAATAGACTAACAACATAAAACTTCTAATAAAACTAATATGCTTGATTCGATTTATAACAGAAACCAATTATATATGTCTGAGCACTTGCTTACCAAAATCTATCAGAACATCTGGTTATACAAATATTTAATTTGTAGAGATCCAAAGGATGCAGTTGTTTCATAGTGGTACTTCTCCCCAAAGTACTTTACAACACTCTTAACGGGCCAATTTTTTTGCCGGATTTTCTGCTAATTTGTACATAAACCTACATATTCAATAACGAGGAGCTATCCTAAAGTTCTACATTTTTTATTTTAAAAGTGTTTCCGTGGTATCAAAGTCAAAGGTCTAAAGTTCAAATAACATTTTAACTCGATAAGAAAAAAAAATCTAAATTTTATGTGAGGAGATCTATTGGACTCAACTATAAATGTTAAGCTCTTACCTATTAACTTAAGTTTTTATGTATAGAAGTCCTGTTTTTCCACTACTAAGTTATATATAAGCATATGTATGGGCCAAAAATCGCGTTGGGCCTAATGAGGCCCAACAGCCAGGATAGACAGATGACGACCCAAGGTCTTAGCCCAATTTTGGTTGGGCTTACGCTTGAATCCACCTTGCGAATTGCCTTCTCTATGAGTTGGGCTATCCTACAAACGAAGCTAAGTTGGGTCTAGCCCACAGCAATCCAAAAATAGGAAACATAATCCTATTCTGTTTCCACTTCTATCAGGATCCTAGATCACAATCATAAATGTTAAGCTTAACCTAATAAGAAAAGCAGATCTCATCTCTTTCCTAATAACGACTCATTTACCTAGTAGGACTTAGAGTCCTACTAAGATTTGAACCTCTTGGGTTCACTATATAAGCAGGGGCAGTTTTCCTCATTATTGATTNAAGTCAATTAATTAAGTAGTAATCAATTAATGTAATGCTATAATTAATTATACTATAAATCAATTAAGTAATGTTATAAAATTATAATTAATTAAGTAATCATTTAACTATAATGTAATGTTATAATTGATTAAGTATGATATTTAACTAGTAATTAAATTTATTAATGTTTATCAATTTATCATATATAATTAATTAATTACTAATTTATTATAGATATACTTAGAACTTGATAATTGAAGTAAATAACTAAATATATTATTACTCAATCAAATATACTATTTTATTCAAAAATAATTCTTTTAATAACATTAAAAATGTAAAACACTTTTAATTGAATCATAATTCTAATTATTCACTTAATTGATCAAAACTTTAATATTAATGTGTTATAATATATTAAAGCTTTTAATATGGTGTAATTTATATGTAATAAGTATAATTGTATTCGTATATTTATTTAATTAGGTTATTCTAAAAATTTAAATTTTTCTATTTTAAATTTTTTTATATGTAAAATAATAGAAACTCCCCCATTATTTACATTTCACAAATATTTCATTATAATCCAGATTCCAAAATGGGTTCTAAACAGGTTCTAAAAACAGATTCCAAAACAGGTTCTAAAACAGGTTCCAAAGCAGGTTCCAAATAGGTTCCAAAGCAGGTTCCAAACAGGTTCCAAAACAGATTCCAAACAGGTTCCAAACAGGTTCCAAAACAGGTTCCAAACCGGGTACCCCACCCCTTACAGGTTCCAAAACAGGTTCCAAACCGGGTACCCCCTACAGGTTCCAAAACAGGGTACCTTTTTTACAGGTTCTGGTTCCGGTTCCAGTTCCTCCACATGCAAGAACCGGAACCAGAACCGCACAGTAGCGGTTCCAAAAAATTGGAACCGGAACCTACCCGTACAGTGCAGGTTCTGGGTAGATTCCGGTTCCGGTTCCCGTTCTTACCCCCGGTTCCGGTTCTACCCGCTACCCGTGCTCACCCCTAATTGGACTCAACTATAAATGTTAAGCTCTTACCTATTAACTAAAGTTTTTATGTATAGAAGTCTTGTTTTTCCACTACTAAGTTATATATAAGCATAGGTATGGGCCAAAAATCACGTTGGGCCTGATGAGGCCCAACAGACAGGATAGACAGATGACGGCCCAAGGTCTTAGCCCAATTCTGGTTGGGCTTATGCTTGAATCCACCTTGCGAATTGCCTTCTCTATGAGTTGGGCTATCCTACAAGCTAAGCTAAGTTGGGTCAAGCCCACTAGCCCATAGCAATCCAAAAATAGGAAGCATAATCCTATTCTGTTTCCACTTCTATCAAGATCCTAGATCACAATCATAAATGTTAAGCTTAACCTAATAAGAAAAGGAGATCTCATCTCTTTCCTAATAACGACTCATTTACCTAGTAGGACTTAGAGTCCTACTAAGATTTGAACCTCTTGGGTTCACTATATAAGCAGGGGCAGTTTTCCTCATTATTGATTAAAAAATCACCCGTAACACCTAAGCTCTAAAAGTTTTTGCTCCCAAGAACTATCGTATTATTCTGGTATTCTCTCCCTTTAGGCCTCACCAAATAGGCTCTTTCAGCCTCGCTAACTTGAGCGTCAAAATGTTTATGGTTGGCATCACACTAGTATCTATCTAGCCTTCGCATTCCCTTTTTTGTGCTCTTTGTGCAGGTCTACCAGGTTATCATTAGCTTACTTTGTATAGTATCAGTCGCTCTCAACTGTAGATTTTATCCTCTACAGCATATATTTTCAATAATGAGAAGCTACCCTAAATAGATACATTTGAAAATTGTCAGATGTGGTCAAAACCCAAGAACCTTGATAAAAACAGCTTTTTTGGATGAGGCCTCTTAATTTAAATTTATTGTAATGCAACATCTATTTCCAGACACTATCGGGACCATGTGCTGGAGAGCATTGGAAAGGAAAGCAAGCCTGGAAGGCCCAAATAGGATCCATTGGGTATCTTTCTAGCTTTCCTTTTTTTTTTTTTTTTCAGAATAACAAAATGAACTTGAAGTGCAGAAAATTATAGACTTGTGCTGGTTCGAGAATTTCAAAAATTTGGAGCTGAATAAAATGGGAAAGCATCATGCTGAGGATCAAGGAGGAGGGATTGATAACAATATGTTATCCGTAAACAACTGAGATGGGAGAAAGGCTGGACATTTAATTGAATCTGGTGTGACATTTAATTTAAGTCTTGATTAAGAAACAAAATTCGGTGTTTGTCAAAGACTTTCTCAAGCAAGACAGAGAATTAAGCAGTCTTGGTTTAGTTTTGGGAATTCCAGCTTTTTAATATAATAATCTCAAGAATTAAATAAAATCTACTACTCATTTTGTGCTTATCCATACTAGCCAAACTTTCAGGTCAAGTGAACATGGGCAATGTACCTACCAGATGCCCCGAAACATCACAGACAAACGGTACAGTGGTGCGGATTCTTTGAGCCACACGAATTTATAAGTCCTTATTATAAATTGAGGAACAATAATATATTAAAATCAACCATAACTAATTTTAGTATTAGTATTCGTAGTTCAAATATCGCTTTCTACACCTTGATCCTCTCTTAATTTAATTGATAAGACTCATTTGATGTTCTATTATATTCCGAAGGTTATATAATGTACTAGAGTTTTTTATTTGATAACCATTCAGGGTATCTAAAAACATTGATACTCGGTCTAATAAAGATAAAAAACTTTAGGATAACCCTTATATCATAACTAATTTTAGTATTAGTATTCGTAGTTCAAATATCGCTTTCTACACCTTGATCCTCTCTTAATTTAATTGATAAGACTCATTTGATGTTCTATTATATTCCGAAGGTTATATAATGTACTAGAGTTTTTTATTTGATAACCATTCAGGGTATCTAAAAACATTGATACTCGGTCTAATAAAGATAAAAAACTTTAGGATAACCCTTATATCATATTCACAATACGACCTTCTGGGGAAGAGACAGCAATTTTTTAGATACATAATTCATTAATTTTTATATTAATCAGTTCAAACATTGTTATCTATACCTGATCCTCCCCAAATAATTGACCACAAAATGACAATCTATTTATATAACAAAGGTTTGATAGTCCATAATTGAAGATTATTACGTACTTGTTTATTTGATTACATGAAACCATGCATCCACAACATAATAATAATTTAGCAAAAAACATTTCATATAAATCACATAAAAACTAATCATCAAGTTTCACAAGTATACATGGAACCCTTATTATTTCCCTCTGAAGAAAAACAATTAGCCTCTCCAAAAATAACCCTGGAAACATGCAAAAAGATAATTTCATCAATGTCCCTTCCTGAAGAAAACGGATGGAATGACTTCCAACCTCTTTGTTTTTACCAAGGCTTTTGGTGGCACTCTTATTTCATAGAAAGAGCCCTCTTTGCCCAAGAAAACTTCAAGGCTCAACCGCGCGATATTTTTATTTGCAGCGCTCCTAAAACCGGTACCACTTGGCTTAAGGCCTTGACTTTTGCCACTCTAACTAGAACCCATTTCAGAAATTCTCCAAATCCTTTGCTCTCTAAAGTATCCCATGATTGTATGCCCTTTATGGAGATGGATTGCATTGAGAATCCATTTATACCTGAGAAAGATTTCCCCCTTTGTGCCACTCATATTCCATATTCTTCCTTACCGAAATCTGTCATCGACTCAGGTTGTAAAATTATTTACATTTGTAGGGAGCCAAAGGATTCATTTGTTTCACTATGGCACCATACAAATAAGCTAAGACCAAAGAACAATGATAACATTTCTTTAGAGGAGGCCTTTGAGTTGTATTGTAATGGAAAATCTCCTTATGGACCCTATTGGGACCATGCTTTAGTGTACTGGAAAGCAAGTCTGGAATTTCCGGATCGGTTGTTGTTTCTAAAGTATGAAGACGTGATGAGAGATACTACATTTTACTTGAAGAAGTTGGCCGAGTTCATTGGGTATCCTTTCTCCTTACAGGAAGAAAAGGAAGGTGAATTGCAGAAAGTTATAAGATTGTGCAGCTTTGAAAATCTGAGCAATTTGGAGGTGAATAAGACTAAAAAATCTGTTTTCTTCCGTAAAGGTGAAGTTGGAGATTGGGAAAATCTGTTGACGTTGGAGATGGGAGAAAGGCTAGACAAAATCATGGAGAAGAAGTTGCGGGGATCCGGGTTGACATTCAAGTCTTGATTGAGATATAAATATCAATGTGTCAGTTGTATTACTGTTTCAAGCAAGGTAAAAATACATCTCTAGCTATTATGTAGTCCTCACAATAATTGTGATACCTCTCTTGATTATATTTTAACACATACAATTGTAGAGGATTGAATCGATTTGGATATCTCCCCCTATCTAAACAAAAATACGATGCAACTCTAACAAACAAATTAAAAACCCAAAAAGATGTTTCATTTCACATTCAAATAATCATGGACAACACTAATTTAGGATTATTTTTGTTGCAAAGATTACAATTTTTTTTTTTTTTTTTAATAACCGAGGTGTCCAGGTCAGTTTGCGTGCCCTTTAACTAATCATCGAGACCCATTGAACATTCTATCAACCCAATTAGTACTCGACGTGTACAGTGGATATGATGGCAGTAGCAGCTACAAATAATGTTCGAGGTAAACCACAACAGTGGCAGCAGGTACGGTTGGATGTGCCTTTTGCAAATAACTATAACTATTGGAAATCTCAAGTGTTTCCAGCTTTAGTGTCCTTTGAATTAGACGATTTTGTCACTGAAGAAAAGGTATGTCTATCTCCCTTTGTTGATGAGAAATCTGAAAACTCCACTGTTACTATTAGACAATCAAATCCTACTTATGCTTTGTGAAAAAAAAAAAAAAAAAAAAAAAAAGACCGATTCTTGGTCATTTGATAATACTGGCTTAGAATAATAATAATAAAGTTAATCTCCAACACAGTCGAAATTAATGAAAATAAGGGATGTAGTTGTCATTTTTTTTCACTCAATCTTGAGAAAATTAATCTAAATTTTATCTAAAGAATTATTAAATTTATGATCACTTGTTAACAAAAAGATGAATTTGGCTTTATGTAATGCATAAAAAACTGCACAGAAAACTGTTCACCAACAGCCAGGCTAAGAAAAATTTAATAATCAAATCTTAACCTTTACTTTAGTAATTGTCACATTGCATATAATTTTGAAAAATCCGAGGAAAATAGTATTAAAAATGTATTTTCACAAGAAATTAAACATATAGGACTACTCTTAATTATATAATAAATCCGTGAGTATATTAAATTTGATGGATCCTTCTTACAGATCTCATACTTGTTGGTGGACAAAATTGTGCTAAAACATATAATTAATATTAATTGTTCAATTAATTCCTATATACATTGTCTAGGATAATCATTTTATGGTATTTTATGTGAAAAAATATAATCATTTTCCAGTATTATTTTCCAAATTATGAAATAAATTTTTCATAATCATCTTATCACATGTCACATGAAACATATTGTTAGAACTCAAGCTCAATAGAGAGCCCAATCCAAAAGACCGGTCTAATAGGTGAGAAAGCCCTTAGGGTTAACTACCAGATTTTGTGAGTGTGAGATCCTAACATTGCAACAAAAACGCCCGTGCCACCCCCCCATTTTCAAGAGCCGATGTCCACAGTGGCTTTCATTCTATCGATACCGATGGTAGTCTCTTCCCCCTTTGGGTAGCTTTACTCACCGTTCAGTTACTCAATGTAACAACCCCTCCCAAGGAGAGTACACTGCATCTTAATCTAGCTTATAAGTAACATTTTTCGTAGCACAATTCTCAACGAAAGCACCAACGTTAGAACTCAAGTCTAAGGGAGAGCCTAACCCAAAAGACTTACATGATAAGAGAGAGAGCCCTTAGGTTTAAGTACCACACTTAATGGGTGTGAGATCCGGATATGGGATCCTAACACATGTCTTCATGAAACATGTCATTTTTTCTATAGTGCGGTCCAACTTTAATAATTGATGCCTGAATAAGAGGTTATCAAATAATTAATTATGCGAGTTTTTTAATAAATATTTTATTCAAAAGATTTACGCACTCGCAAAAGTAAATAATTAGTGAGAGTTCAAGTCATTAATAAAACAAAAATATCTTCTATTGAAGTGTCTTTAAATGTTATAAGATATTTAGAAAATGTGTTTTCTTTTTTTTTTTTAATCTTTTCATTATATAAATATTTAATTTAATTTTGAACATGAAAAATATTAAATATATTAATTCAATAAAATGTTGGCATAAATAAAAGTTTGAAAGAAAAAAATTTTACTATAAAATAGAAGACATTTTTTTACGAAAACTCTCTACAAGTTATTAAGAACTCCTCCTCTCATATATATATGTGTGTATATATATAAGAAATTATGATATGATTAAAAAAGCTAGCTGGTTGATAATTTATTGAAAAAATTTGTGCACTTGCATTGTTTATTTGATATCAACCATTCACGGCCTAGTTTAGTGAAAGTAAATCATTCATAATTATCTTCTAATAAAGAAAACCAAATCATTCATGAAATTGTCGATTTGTCAATTCACATGAATCATGCAAATGCAATCACTCAAATTGCTGAGTTTTTTTATTAATGAATCCTCTATAAATGAAGGACGAATTCTTTCTTCTCTTCAAACTCAGAAGCCTTATTTCAATTTTCGTTTGAGTTGCTAAAATGTGCTCCACTGTGCTCCACCACCCCATGGAATCCTCATTTCCCTCTGAAAAGTCAAGCCATCTCTTCAAATCCTCTAAAGAAAACCAAGACTTTTCAAAAACCCCAACATCTTTCAAAGATCTCATTTCAACCCTTCCAAAAGACAATGGATGGAAATTCTGCCAGCCTCTTTACCTATACCAAGGCTTTTGGTACAACCCTTTCGTTTTAGAAGGAGCCATTTTTGCTCAAAAAAACTTCCAGGCTCAACCTGGTGACATTTTTTTGTGCAATGCTCCAAAAACAGGAACCAGTTGGCTTAAGGCTCTCACTTTTGCCATTGCAACTAGAAACCATTTCGATTTATCTTCAAACCCTTTACTCACAAAATTACCTCATGACTGTGTTCCTTCATTGGAGATGGATTACTTTAAGAATCCAACTATGCCTAAGCCAGCTGGGGGCCTCTCAGTTTGGGCCACACATATCTCATTCTCTTCCTTGCCAAAATCTATAACAGAATCTAAATGCAAAATTATATACATTTGCAGGGATCCAAAGGATACATTTGTTTCATTGTGGCATTATCTAAACAAAATGAGAAGCAAAAGCCATGAAGAAATCTCTTTAGAGGAGGCCTTTGAATTGTTCTGTAATGGAAAATCTCCATATGGACCCTATTGGGACCATGTTTTAGAGTACTGGAAAGCGAGTATGGAATGCCCAAATCAGTTTTATTTTCTAAAATATGAGGACATGAAGAAGGATACCATATTTCACTTGAAGAAGATTGCTGAGTTTGTTGGGCATCCTTTCTCTTTGGAGGAAGAAAGTGAAGGAGTAGTGAAGAAAATTATGGAGTTATGCAGCTTTGAGAATCTCAGCAATTTAGATGTTAATAAGAAAGGACAGAGTCCTCGTGCTGATGTTGACGGTGGCACAGTTGATAACAATTTGTACTTTCGGAAAGGTAAAGTTGGAGATTGGAAAAACTTTTTGACATTTGAGATGGGTGAAAGAATGGATAACATCATGGAAACGAAGCTGAGTGGATCAGGTTTGAACTTGAAAGCTTGATTGATTCAAAGCTCCCAATATGTGTCTTGTTTTATAAATAAGTGGCTTTCTCTTGGTCATTATGTGATGTGTAATATTCCAGTTTATTTTTGGCTGCATGTCAGAGTTTGTTTCCTTGTAATTTATTGTTCGATGTTTGTTTAAGTTTAATTGATATTCACTTCCTCACTCAAGCTACAACTTGCTATCGCAGCTGTAGTAGCTGCAGCAATATTATTTCTTTGAAAGCCTCCTGTTGTAAAGAAAATATTTTAAGTGGAAATTGATATATTCATAGCAAGAAATGAAGAACAATCACCTCTTTCAGTGTTCCTAGCTGCTCCCTGGTCATTGAAATGATCCTTGTATTGTGATTGTTAATTTCCCAAGCCTGAATTTCTATATATAATACAAGTTCAGAAATATAAAAATTGAAATTAATTAGTCTGGAGAATATTAATTACATTAATAGAGAAAATGAAGAAATTTAAATAAAAATGATAAAAAAAAACCTGAAGATGACTCTTGAGATGGAAAAGAGTAAGACACTAAGACCTTCAACCCCCATAATTCTAAGGATGTTCTTTGGAGTTGCATCAAATTAAAATAAATAAATTAATAAATAATAAACAATAACACAGAAATTAATTGGGAAAAAAGAAAAAAGTGCTTAAATGGGAAGCACTTTCAGGTCCTCGAAGCTGAGTAACAGCATCGACAACGTTCATGGAGCTCGAGAGTCCATCTAAGTCGAGGCTTTGGATCAGTTGTGACAACAAGACTGGAGGTGGAGGTGGAGGTGGAGATGGAGATGAAGATGGAGATGGAGGTGGAGTCTGCATGGAAGCTGCAAATTGGCTTATAATTATTCACAGGCACATTAATATTTTTGGTAGGATAAGCTAAAATCCAAAAATTATACATATTAATATATTTTAAAAAAATTTGAGGGTGGGCCATGTACTGCATCCGCACCTTATTATAAGCCATATTCTTCTCGCTTGGTGGCAACATTATTCTCTTTCAGCTTTTGCATTTTACAGCCAGCTTAATTCAAACAACATAATTAAGCAAACAATATATATATATATATATATATCATTTTCTACAAAAACTTTTGAATGTCTACACCGAAGAAAATTTGTAAGAATATATTATAAACAAAGGAATATAGTTTATAAATAAAAGAATATAGTTTATGGTGTGTAAATAAACCCACCCATATCGTAAGAAGAGATCTACCAGATTGTATATATTATTATAAACAAGGTGTTGATGCTTGATTTTTTACACTAACTATCCGCTCGTGCAAAGTGTTAAGCTGACTTAGAAATTACACGTAAATGGAAATTGAAATAAATAAATGGGAGATGATTTTTAAAGTTGTTCAGATACTCAAAGTGAATCTTACGTCCACTGCCTTTTTATAAATGAGAGATTATAATCAGGTCGCATATAGCGATCAGAGAGTAGAAATGCAGAGAGGGAGAGTGAGTGTTTTTTGTTATCCGAATCCCGAAAATGAGAGGGGAGCCCTCTATTTATAGTAAAAGATTTCTGGGTAATGATTACAAATATGTAAGCGGGCAGGTGTCGTATAATTCCTACCTTGCTTCCCATTGGCTGATTGTACAGGAGATATCTTTAAATCGTGTAGGGCTTAGGTAGGTAGGCGACTCCCAACCACTCACAAACCAAATCTTTACTTGCCAAGTTGATGATAGCCTTACTCTTTCCGTCCTTGGACGACGTGGCAGCGCCTAGGTAGCACAAAGCCTTCTTAAACTCTAATTAGTCCTCGCTGACGTAAACTTGTGTCAGCCCTGATTTCTTAGGCATAACAGAAGCCCCACAGTTCTTAAGGTCCAAGGCTTGAACCTTGAGAACTTCATGATTATGCCATGATTTAACTTGTCTTGAGAAACGCTTGCCCGAACTGTAAGTGGAGAATAGCTAAAATGACATAAAGCTCACGGTCTAACTCGACCAGCGAACTAAGTGGATTTCGCGATGTGGATCTTTGAGAATTGCACAAGCGACCTAAGGTGATTGTCCCTTAAGGGTTCAACGACCTAGGTCAGATCCTGCTCAATGCTATATCAACATGCTTTGAACTTTATCCATCACTTACGACCTGAAAACACTTAGGATTTTTTCGTCGAAAATCGGGAATTACTTCGCTCTGAGCTCGATACATGGAGAAGAGTGTTTCATTCGAACGACCTCTTCAAAGCAGGCAAACAATGGGTCAAAGTGTTAGTAATTGATGTACCATACGCAGCAGAAAAACAAAAATTCAATCGATAGATCAATTACCTTTCTTTGCCAAGATCCGAGTATAAATTATACCGTTTACATGTTTATAAACAAAATCTGTATAAAGTATATCCATTCAAGGATTAGAATACTTACGTACGTTTGGAGGCTCCTCTGAATGTCTCTGACTTCAGACAGGAATACTGTTCATGGTTACTATTCATAGTTACTGTTCACTATCTATTGTTCACGTGATTTTTCATCAATCGATCCAAAGTATGATCGCACTCATGGAAGTCCACACGAAGATAATCCACAGAACCCTTGATTATTTTGCTAGAACAATCAAGGGTTTCAAGAATCAAGGAAGAAGAACAAGAATCAAGGAAGAAGAACAAGAAAAGTTTTCTTCTTGAAAGAGAGAGAGATAGGGTGGCTAGGGTTTTTAATTGAATGAATCATTCACATATGTTTTAATTTTAGGTTAAACTTATATAGTGCAACAATTAAAACCCTATTCCACTTAGGAATAGCCATGGGCTCCAACCCTAGTTTACCCTTGCAACCAAACACACCCTTTATGGTATTTTAATTAATCAATTATTATTATAATTAAAATCAATTTATAGATAATAATATATTAATATTTAATTAATAATAATAATTCACGTAAATATATACAAAGATATATTTAAATATAATCTCACTAATTTAATTTTAATATTAAAATTAAATACAGGCAACAACCTCAGCAAATTTAATTGCACTGTGAGATTACTAAAATACATTTTCATCCTAAAAGATTAAAATACCCTTCTCACAAATTGATTCTTAAATTATCTTCTAAGTGTGTGAGCCGTAGGCTCCTCATTATATCAGCAGTGTGTAGTGTCGCGATTAACACTAATTAATCGTCTCACTACACGCAGACCAAGATTGGCCTCTAGCAAGGCATCATGGCCACCCGATAGATTTGGATTCAATAAAACTGCAGCCTGTCAATGATATGGTTACCGTGCAATCAAGTCCTTTCATCAACTGTTATCTCATCGAGACTAAGGTACAAAAATAGTGTCAATCTCAGATATCCTCGAAATGTTTGTATTCAGTTACTGGACTAATGACAGGAATATTAAATTGGATTGAGCATCAACTTAATCCCAATGTGGCTATAGATTTAGTGTCATTACCATTTACTGAATTACCCAGTGAGATAACTTCTCCTGTACCCAGGAGTGATAAATCATTTGTCGATCCACCATAGTCTCGATACACTTCTTAATATAGTCAATCATTATCGTATTGATAGCTCTGAATAGAACTACATTGGGCTAGTGTCAAACTACACCAATTGGTGCACAAGGCGCTTCGGTGATATCAAGTCTAAGGATCACATGCATCATCATCTGTTAGAGGATCTATTCCATAGACACTAAGGTTACCATCCATATGGAATCCTCTGGTGGGTTTGTCTAATGAATTTGCCTCTAGCAAACACTCATGCGTTGCACCAGGTTGTCAACAAACAACCTTGACAAGTGAGTTCAGTCACTGCCTTTTGACAGGGTTGTTCAACACTATGATAGTCTTACCGTATTATCTATGTCCTTAGTCAGAATAATACTGCGGCTACGAACGTTTCTAGAATGGCCACCATATGTGATCATAGGGTTCTCACTATCAAGATTTGAAACACTTGATACCCTTGTCATAGTTCTACCATCCTAAGGACATATATCATTACATACACGAAATAGAAGAATATGTCACATATATCATTACATACACGAAATAGAAGAATATGTCTTTTATTGATAAATAAACATTGTTACAGAGTCAATTTTACAATAATTGATTGGCTCTATAGCATCTACTCTAACACAAAGATGTATTTGCCCCCTCGGGCCAAACCCGTCTGTGTTGAATTTTCTAGGACAACTACCAGAGCACTTGTAGCCGATAGTGTACATCCTATTGGAATGCCAACTTGCCACGGCCTTTAAGAAGTTCGTGGCTTCCCGGCCTACTAATCTAGTGGCCACCGCCCTCCAGATGCACAATCAAGTAAAGCAACTTTTTCTCTTCAAGAACTTTCTAATACCAGCCGATTTCTCAGCGTTTTTTTTTTTTAATTTTATTTTAGATCTTTAGAAAAGGAAACTAACTATCGTCTCTTTTCTCATGCAGTACCTACTCGCCCTCACCGTAGCCTAGCAGAAAATTGACATGGACTCTGCTGGCAGACTCCACGAGTTGAAGGAGGAGAATGCCAAGTTGAAGCAAAATTTTGTAGCCGTGGATGCAGAGGCAAAAGCGGTTTGCGTCCAAGCGGATCAGTACTTGGCAGAGAGAGATTTTGCTGATCAGTACTTAGCAGAGAGAGATTTTGCTCTTCAGGCTACGGACTTTCAAAAGGTCGAGCTCGGCCAAAGGCATAAACAGCCAAAGCCAACATCCTTCCATAAATACCAAAATGTGACCTCTTCCCTTTACCAAACTTCCTCAATTCTTTCTACCAAACTGAACTGTTTGTGGTCATTCATGGGTCATTTGTGCATGCAATTCACAGAATTTTTTTCGTAAATTGTACATTAAAATTGAATAAACAAAATATTTAATCTCAATAATAAAATCCAGCCATCAATAAACTTGTTTGCACATGTACATTTGAAAGTTTCGTGACATTTTTACAATATCTCAATTGACATGGCTTTGAATAATAATAATCAAATGAAATGTCCAACAAATTCGTAATGAAGATATTATTAATTCAAGAGAGAAATTAGATTTAAATTACTACAAAAACTTCATGACAATAAGGGATATTAACTTTATGTGATTGTCATCTTTTTTCATTCAATTTTGAGAATATTAATCTAAATTTTATCTAAAGAATTATTAAACTTATGAATACTTGTTATGAAAAGGATGAATTTGGCTTTATGTAATGCATAAAAAACTGCATAGTGAACTGTTCTCGATAAAGTTGACAACAGCCAGGCTAAGAAAATTTTAATAATCAAATCTTAACCATTAAGTTACACTTAATTAAAATTGTATTTTCACGTGGCAAAATTTTGCTAAAACATATATATAATTAATGTTGTTTAATTTCTATATACATTAACTTGGATAATAGATTTTTTAGTTTTCCTTTACCCCAAAAATTAAGGAGACCATGTGAAATCAAGATCTCAATACAAAATCCAATGTCATGAATAATTAATGTTTAATTTCTCTAAACCAAATCAAGTCTCGACTATAGGGCTCTCTTGTATTTATTTTTTTCATTGGAATCATTATTACAATAGTTATTATTGATTTTCTATATAAGCAGTCTCCTAACTCAATGCATGTGTAGGAGCTGATAAGTATCACATCTGTTTAGTTTTTCTCTGCGTATAGCTGAAGGTATGAGATTTTTTCTTTCCTTTTTTTTTTTGGGGGGGGGGGTGGGCGCGGGGCGCTCAAGTTTGAATATCTCATTTTCTCCCCACTTGCCAATTGATTGTAAGGAAGCTTGCAAAATATGATTTCGCTCAAAGATTTAATGAAATTTTCCAATTCATGGAATGTTCGGTGAAATGGGTAGTCAAAAGTATCTGCAATCTTTATCAAAATTCTTGAACATCTTCTCAAAACTAAAAATTAATTAGTATGTGATATATTATTTTTGTTGGATTTGGGATTATGTCTCTATTATAAATTTTTTGTAATAGTGAAAAATTTAAAGAGTGAGAATAAAGAAAAAAGAGTGAATTATCGATAATGTTCATCTTTGTGTTATGCAGTTTTTCGATACTCAATAAAATCGCTCTATTTGAATGTTGAACATAGTTTTTTGAAAATGGAACAAACCAAGATAAATCTTCGTGTTCCGTTATTATTTTATGTTTTTCTTGTAACGTGTTTTCTTTCCGTTTCAATAATTGTCTCTATTCTTGTGGCGATAAAAAAAAAAAAAAAAAAAAAGAATTCACCTTTCACGTTAAAGATTTATGAGACTTTAATATGAATATTGTATCCTTACTTAATAACTTGAACTTGGATGTCAAGCCCTAAATTATCATACTATTGAATTGCAGCAGGAACCGAGGCAAAATCAGAACCATTACAACATGGAAACCTCTAAAGAAGACCAAGTCATTCCCAAAAGCCTAACAAAATACAAAGAGATAATTTCAACTCTTCCACAAGAAAATGGCTGGAAATTTGCACAGCCTCTTTGCCTATACCAAGGCTTCTGGTTGACACCAAATTACTTAGAAGGAATCATGTTCGCTCAAGAAAATTTCAAGCCTCAACCTGATGACATTTTTCTCTGCAGCGCCATGAAAACAGGTACCACTTGGCTTAAGGCTCTCGCTTTCGCAACCGTAACAAGAACCCTAAATTCTTCAAACCCTTTACTCTGTAAAAATCCTCATGATTGCATTCCCTTCTTGGAGAAAGATTACATTAAAAATCCAATTATCCAAAATACTAAACCAAGAGTCCCACTTTGGTCCACACATGTTCTTTATTCTTCCTTACCAAAATCTGTTATAAATTCAGATTGTAAAATTGTTTACATATGTAGGGATCCAAAGGATTCATTTGTTTCGCTATGGCACTTCACAAATAAGCTGAGTTCTCAGTATAATATCGGAAAGATTTCTTTACAGGAAGCATTTGAATTGTATTGTAATGGATGTTCTGTATATGGACCCTATTGGGATCACGTTTTAAGCTACTGGAAAGCGAGCCAGGAATGGCCGAATAGAGTTTTGTTTTTGAAATATGAAGAGATGATGAAGGACGCTAGATTTTACTTGAAGAAGTTGGCCGACTTTATGGGGTTTTCTTTCTCGTTGGAGGAAGAAAGGGAAGGCGCAGTCGACAAAATTCTTGAATTTTGCAGCTTTGAGAATCTGAGTAATTTGGAGGTGAACAAGATGGGAAAGCATCGTCCTGATGAAAAAGGTGGATTTGATAACAATATGTACTTCCGAAAAGGTGAGATTGGAGATTGGAAAAATACTTTGACATTGGAGATGGGAGCAAGGCTAGATAAAATTATGGAAGACAAGTTAAGAGGATCTGGTTTAATATTCAATTCAAGTCTTGATTGAGAAGCAAAACTCAATGGCATTAGGTTGCTCGTGTTATTTAATAATAAATTTTTCTTTGGCCTTCGCAATTTCACATAAGAAATTGTGAAGTTTGTTTAAGTTTAATAATCTGGATTTTGATATCTGAGCTATTAATTAAAAATGAGTATGAGTTTTGTCTCTCAATATATATGCTTTATAATGGCTATGATTTTGTTTTAGGAAAAGAGAAAACGCCAGACTCTAATATTTAAGTATATTTGCTACCTGCTACCTGCAATCAAAAGTGTTTAAAATAAACCAACACTTAGTGGTTTGATGGTAAAAACGTAAAAGAATGTTTTATAAACTCTTAAGTTTGAGTCTCCCTAGTAATAATAGGGGTAGTCACTAGAGTTTTTATCCGACCGACAGTTCCAAGACCCGAGATTAGTTGAGGTATGCATAAACTAGTCCGAATACCTCCAGTAATTAAAAAAAAAGAAAAAAAAAACGTTTAAATATTATATTAAACAAGACAAGCTATTTTATATGAGCATCGAAATCAACTATTAAACAAATTCAATACTTATCACCTAGATTTACATTAGAATGTAAAACAGAATTTTCCACTGACAGAAATAAAGAAGATGACAAAATAAGGTCATCTTGTCACGAACAAGACGTTTATCAACTGTACAAGAGACTAGCTTATTAAACAATATTATCTACTCATCCTTTAAACTCAAGACTTAACCCATGTCCATTGGATGTATGATAATAACATTCTCCTCCACTCATTCACGTGATAGTGACACACTCTTTACATTTGGCATCAATGTGGGATCATAACATTCTCCTCCAGCAAATTTGTGATCATAACATTCTCCTCCAGCAAATCACATGAAAGGATCATAACGTTTGTTCTCACCCAATCATGTGGCGCCTTCTTCTTGTCTGGTACTATTATTGGCCGGCCCGACTCAGCCTTGGCCGATGGCCTCGACTCCCTCTTCAGGTTAGGCACTATTACTGGCCAGCCCGACTCACCCATTGGTAAGTGACTCCCTTCCTCTTTACGTCTAGCACCGATGTGAAGAGGACCACACAATTTCTAAATAAACTACAGTTACATGGTGTGTAAAAATGAAACAGTCAAGAGAAACTGAGACTACCGATAGGAATTTAATGATCCTTGGAATAAATACATGAGCAAAGGACAAAGTGTTTTATGTACAATATCAACTCAGTCGTCCTTATGACAGTTTCTTTGGTGTGTTAGTTTCTCTATTTTTGTCTTATCATATTCCTATCATTTCTAAAATACACGCTTGTTTTCTTATTCTGAAAATACTATTATATTTTATTCAATAATTAAACTCCCTAAGTTTATTAATTTAACTAAACACCCCCAAAAAAAGTTTAAAAATTGACAAAAACACTCCCATCCACCCACATTTATCAAATTCCGGTCACCACTGTCAGAAAGTGGCCAGAATCTGGTATAATGGCACACTACCAGCTAGATCTAGCTGGTATCTAGCTGGTAGTGCGCCGATATAGCTTTTTCCGACTAGATCCACCATGGATCTAGTTAGAAAATGTCAGATCTACGACCAAAGATTTGGCCGTTAACAGCCAGATCTTTGGCGGTAGCTAGTTGTTAACGACCAAACGCAACCAAATCTAGTCATCAATGGCCAGCTCTAACCGTAGATCTAGTCTTTTCCGACCAGAGCTGCGGTAGATCTAGTTGGAAAAGGCCATCTCGGCGTACGACAGGTCAAATCTAGCCGGTCGTGAGTCGATACAGTGACTCCGGCCATCCTTTAATGATGGTGGCTAGCTGCCAGTATTTAATGGATGGGTAGGAGTGTTTTTTGTAATTTTTAATATTTCTATTATAGAGGTGTTTAGTAAATTAACAAACTTATGAGGTGTTTTTGTTAATTTTTAAATCTTACCTCATTATTGCCACCTATTTTTTTAATTTTGAAAATATTGAAATTGGCTGGTAAAAAAAATAGAAACATGTTCAATATTTTTGTCCAAAAGTAGTATTTCAAAAATATAAAAAATAAAAAAGCTTTCAATATATTTATTTAAAAGAAGTATTTTAAAATTTTAAAAATAAAAATATATTCGATATGATCATTTGAAAACATAAAGAAACAAAAAATATACAAAATTTATTACTTATACAACCGATAAAGCCCTTTTAAATTATCACCTAGTTTTTTCGTCTCAAATACCTCAATTTTTTTATTCCCTTTTGCAATTTTGTAATAAAAATATTGATTTGAAACAATTTTTTTTTTTTTTTTTGTTTTATAAAAGACGGGAGAGAAGATAATAAAGAGAAATTTTGAATTTTTTTTTTTTTTTCAGAATTTTTCTCTGTCTTTGCTCCTAAGTTCTCTATTTTGTAAAAATAAAAAGGGAAAATTCAAATATAAACACTTATTGCACATTTTATGAGAGGAATCAAAAAAGAAAAACAAGAAATGAATTCATAAATGAACAATAACTTTCTTATTCTTCTGTTGTTAGAGAATCCTAGTGCACATTCCATGCAATGACTATAAAATATTATTTAAGTTCTTCAAAAAATATGTAGCTTTAAAATAATATTAAAAAAAAAAAAAAAAAAAAAAGGGTCTCACTCTCACATAGTATATATATGTGGATGACAATAAAGATTTGATTATAATTAGAAGCTAGCAAATATAGATAAANTAAATAGCCCCTTGATTGTCACATCCAATCTTCACAGCATCAAGCTTGAAACCAAGCTCTAAACTCAATCTTCGAAGCCACATAGCTTCCTTGCCAGCATGTGTCAATGCCATGTATTCTGCCTCAGTCGATGACAAAGCCACAGTACTTTGCCTTTTACTCATCCAACAAACAGCAGCACCAAATAAAGAGAATACATACCCACTTGTGGAACGCCTACTATCGAGATCACCTCCCCAATCAGCATCCACAAAACCTATCACATCTAGCTCATCCCCAGTCGCCATGCCTCCATAACATAATGATAAATCCGAGGTCCCACGAAGATATCTAAGAACCCTCTTTACAGCACTCCAATGCTCCTTACCAGGATTTGACATAAAGCGACTCAAAACTCCCACTGCTTGTGCAATATCGGGTCGTGTGCACACCATGGCATACATCAAACTACCTACAGCACTCGCATATGGTACATGTGTCATTTCTTCAGCATCTTCCTCAGACTTAGTAGTTGAGGCTTAGCTTATTTCTGAAGTGCCACATAGAAACAAATGAATCCTTCGGATCCCTCCAGATGTAAATAATTGATTCTCTGATAGATTTTGGTAAGGAAGTAAATGAGAGATGCGTGGACCAAAGGGGGTTCAATATTTTGCAGAGATGGATTAGTTGAGACTTGAAATTTTCATGCGCCAACCGGACTCCTTCAATGTAGCCTGGAAACAACCAACAACCTTGCTATAGGTAAAGAGGCTAGGAAAGTTTCCAGCAATATTCTTGAGGAAGGGTGGAAATGATCTCTTTGTCTTTGCTAGGGCATTTGGATTGGTCTTCCTCAGAGGTCCTGCCTGCATGGCTTTTTTATGAGGGGATTGAGGCTTCCATTTTTGCCAGAGGAGATTAATTGTTTTCTAATGGTTCTGATTTTATTGAAAACAGAGATTGCCTGCCTCATATAATTATATTTTCTTGCCGCTACCGGCAATCAAATTGTTGTCACAGTGAGACCATTTTCTTTTTATTTAAAGCTATATATTTAATTTACATAAAACACATGATGAATACAAAAAGAAAATAAATTAAAGTATAAGATGCGAATATGATTTTCATATGATGACCTGGACTTGAGTAGGACTCTATAAAAATATATTTACATGCATAATATTATATTTCAATTAGTTCAAACATTGCTTTCTATGTCTACAAGATCCTCCACTATTAATTGATCTCTAATTGAAACTTTTTTAAATAAAATAAACCGTTTAATAATACTGCACCAAAAAAACAAATTATGTACTTGTCTAAGTCCAAAGAATACTCTAAACTATGACTATATATATTATACCAGAAAATGTATAAACATAATAAATTATTCATGGTACATTCTTAGACCACTTTTGTCTTGATCTTCAACGGAGGCTTAAATGAGAGAATGGCTCATGGTTTGTTTTAGGCGCAGGTTTAGCCTCTTCAGGGGCTCCAAAGACTTTCCAGAATCTCAGAGTCTCATCTCCGGCTGCAGATGCTACTGTGTATCCATCAGGGCTCTGGAAAAAGAAAACAATCATGCGATAGATGGAATAGTTAGAACATAAATGACAAACCAACATTCCTCAAAAATGATCTATCTAGAAGGTAATGTTCAATCAATGTGATATTAGAGTACCTGAGCCATGAAAAGAACCCTAGAGGTATGGCCAGTGAGATCTGCCATCTTCACCATTGATGGGTATTTCCAAAGGGTGAGCTGATTTTCTGTAAATCCATGAGAGCTAAGCAATTCACGCTCATGTCTGCTCCAAAGAAGAGCACAAACCTGAGAGCCAGTATCCACTGAATTCAAGCAAGAACCTGTGTGGGTGTTCCAGAACTTAATGCATCGATCACTCCCACCTCCACCAGAGGCTAATAAGTTCCCCTGGAATGGACACCAAGCTAGGGCTTTTACTGCAGCCGTATGGTCTTCTAGTCTGTGAAGCCACCGGTTTCGTGAATTTGCAAAGGTCATGGAACTGTCCCATATGAAAAGGAGATTATCGTTTCCCCCACTTGCTAACTGCCGGCCTGAAGGCGACCATTTGAGTCCACAAACCTCTTGCTGATGTCCCCTATAGGTATCAATGATTTGTTCTCTGACNACAATTTCACTCCCAAAGTCATAGGAGTCTTCACAGGTTTGCAGTCTACCATGTTAAATTTCTTCAACACCTCCTCAATGTACTTTCTCTGCCCTAACCACAATTTACAACTCTGACGATCTCTAGTAATTTGCATACCCAAAATAAAATTTGCAGCCCCAAGATCCTTCATGTCAAATTGTGCAGCCAACAAACTCTTCACAGAATTTATCAACTCTTTGCTATTCCCTATCAGCAACATATCATCTACATATAAGGTTAAAATAACAAAGACATTTTCTAACCTTTTTACATATACACAGTGATCCACATTGTTGCAGCTAAAACCATGCTGAAGAACATAGGAATCGAACTTTTGGTACCACATCCTTGGTGATTGTTTAAGCCCATACAGAGACTTCCTCAACCTACACACCAAGTCTTCCTGCCCTTTACAGGACCCCTGAGTGCGTCTCCGTTACCCATTAATGTTGAAGTAATCGACAACTCCAACAGGTTCAAGTACTAGAAATTTTGGTCATGGACAGAACTATTTTGGTTTTCAGCCTCAGCCTTTGGAAATCTTCAATCTCCAGGTCAGTCTTTTTATCACCAACATGTGCCTAATACTCATCAGTTGGGAGGAAATGCTACGAATCAAGGAGTTCAGTCTGATTTTAATTCTCTATGAATCAAGGAAATAAGTGAGGTTACATCAAATTTGTGTCGAACAATTTCGATTGACTTAAAATTCCAAATTCTGGAATAGAATAAGCATTTTACTCAACAAGAGATTGTTTCCAAACAATTTCACTGACTCAATTTTTTACACTTGCAAATGAAATAAATGAATTGTACACAGAAATACAAGAACGACAACAGCCACTCTAGTGATTCACCTTCCTGCAGTTCGAACGAATTTGACCCAGCTTTCCTGTCAACACTTTTATGTTCCCCATCTTAATCATAGAGTTGGCAAAATCAGCAGAGAAAGTTTTTGGGTTATAGCTATAAGTCTTTACGAGTTCATCAGTTGAGCCACCACTGAAAAGTGCTTGATCTGACTCAAGAAGCCCCTTCTTCTTTATCAAGTTGGAGAAATATGCAGTATCAAAGCGTGCAAATGTTGGGTCCAGAGGAGAAAGTTTGGTGTCTCCTCCTGTACGAGGGCATGTCTTTCTTCGCTCTTTTGCGAAGTCAGAATCAATGTTTGTTCCGTTGTAAATTCTCTCTTTAAAGAGACCACACTGTGACAAACCAAGGGTGTGGCCACCAGAGAGCGCCACTAAGTCTCTTTCGTTGAGGCCTTGGTTTTTGAAGTTTTTGATTAGAGCTGGAAGGTCCATGATTGGCGATGGAAGGTTGTCATTGGCTAAGTTCCTGCTAGCTGTGGTTGAGTCTCTTCTCCCCAGTTGTACCTTCCACGATGGTCCTCCTAGCTGCACATTTTCGATGTACAAATTAGCCATAGAAAATTGTTGATATATATAAAGAAAATTCCTTCTTATTTAAGTTTCATGCATTGGTTGGTGATTGCGTGTATATTCGGATACGTAATCGTCTAACACTTGACCAGAAAGGAAGATACCCAGGAAAAAAATAATAATAAAAGGTATGATAAAGAAGGATTACTAAGTACACACCGCAACAACAGAATCACGAGCTGCAACAGCCAAAATGTCTGCACAAGAAGCAACTGGGCGTCCACAATTTTTGTCAACCTCTTTTTTAATCTGGTCGATGACTTCGAATCCTCTGGTGGAATTTAGGTTCGGACGTGCATTCTTTTCACTGTCGATGGTGGATGTAGCATCCAGGAGAAGAGATGCATCGCAACCCTGCATATTAACAATGACAAAGTATATGAGAATGGATAGCACTTATAAAATCCAAATGAGAATGAGAAAAGAGTTAACAGTTTGGTATTTTACTTGAACGAAACAATTATGGAAGTGAAGACGTAGAAGAGAGCCACCCATGCGGCGTTCTTTGTAAACAGCAGCTTCCACTATTCGTTTGATAGTTGGCAAAGCTTTAGGACACACTTTCTCATAGTAATAAGGAGACAACACGGATGAGAATGCTGTTGTTGCAAGAGCAAAGATGAGGAAAACCTGAAGCTGGAATATGCTACGTGAAGCCATTAATGCTAGTTATTATTAGCTTGTAACTCTTAATAAGTTCTGAGTCTTTTTTGGTATAGCTTTGTTTGCTGCCCCCCTTCCTTCTTATTTATAGGGAGAAACTGAAAAGGCTGAAGTAATTAATTAATTAAGGCTTTGTCAAATCTTTGACCTGGCCACGCAGCCAGCAATCTATACTTCTCAGAAGCTGACGTTTTACACCTCCAAACGGTGTTACCGTGTCGCTATCAGCCAAGAAATCTATAAGAAAACATATAATATATTAATTTATGTAATACTATACTGAGATTGGATTTCAGAGAATGAAATTAATTAGCCAGTGCCTTATTTAATTAGTTTAATATAGTCACTAGTCAGTGATTTATAAGTATAACAATAGGTGCAAAATTAACTCAACGTTCTACTATTTTTATTTATTTAATTACTTTGATATAGTCAGTAATTTATTAGTATAACAATGGGTGCAAAATTAACTCAACGTTCTACTATTTTTATTTTTATTTATTGTCATGTGAATTCGATTTACTCCTCATTGATACATTCAAAAGGTGCATGTATGTTCTAGTTTGTCAAAGCATTTATTAGAACTAATTTGATTTGACTATATCAACACCCCGCTCTGTATTAACTCATCTAAGAATTAAAATTATGTTCTCCTTTCAGGTTTCTTGAGCAAGTCGATTATTGAACCTGTCAATTTCTATTTTGTTATTGGTCGATACTTTTTGCGCGCAGCCATGACTTGTTCATGTATTACATTGAGTTGATTCACTCAACTTTGCCGAATTTTATGCTCTATTTCCTCGTACATTTTGTGAAGACGATTGACGATTGATATTCACTAGACGATGGGCTTTCTTAGCGAGTTCGGGCAAAAGGATTCGCTTGAGATTGTGAAATATGATGTTGAATCCGTAATCGTAAAAGATCATAAAAATAATGCTTGAACAAAAATAAAAGAATAGACAAGAATAGTTTTTAAAGTGGCTCGGATGTAAGGCGTAATTCCTATGTCAACTATTATTTTATTGATTTGTTTATAGAAGATATTTGCTCAAGAGAGATAATTGCTCTATAGATATTGAGAAATGAAATTCCAAATCCGGATTTGGGATGGGAGAATCCTATTTATAGTGTTACATCGATGGTCTTGCTCATGTCTTATCGCATGATGCCTGACAAATTGCCTTGATTTGAGACTTAATAGTGAAGTCATCCTCTTATAAGGTGCCACGTAATCTGAATGTCAACTCAGTTGTGGCATGTGAATGTTATTGTTGAAGCAAACTCTAGCAGTCTTACAGAGAAAGTCATCCTTTCTTGATATAACACGCGACCCAAACACTTGCATGGTCACAAGACATGTGGCAGGAGTTTATACTCTAATTGCTCAGTCATTGGACTTGTGTCGAGATTTCATTCCTTGCGAATTTAATGTATAACATAGGTTTTGGCTAACCCATTGATACAAACAGATTGAATTTTAGCCCATTGATATAAACAAGTTGATTTTTCTATTATTCCAGACATATTGTTGATGATATTAAACATTTTATATATTTGTCTTCTGTTGAGAGAATTATATTTATAGTGTTGCATCGGTGGTCTTGCTCATGAAGCAACATTTTTATCGCATGACGCCTCACAAATAACCCTAATTGGAGACATAATAGTGAAACAATCTTCTTATAAGGTGTCATGTGATCTGAATGACCGCTCAACTGTGAATCTTACTATTAAAGCAAACTCTGGCAGTCTTACAGAGAAAGCCATCATTTCATGATATAATACACGGCCGAAAAACTTGCATGGTCACAAGACACGTGGAAAGAGTTTATACACTATATTGCTCAGTCATAGGACACGTGTTGAGATTTCATTCCTCGCAAATTTAATGTATAACATAGGTTATTTGGCTAGCCCATTTATACAAATAGATTGAATTTTAGCCCATTGATATAAACAGGTTGAATTTTCTATTATTCTAGACATATTGTTGCTGATATAAAATATTTTATATAGTTGTCTTCTCTTGATTGAATATTAATTACAAGTTATGGGGGACTAAAAATGAAAAAAAAAAATGGATGAATGGTCTAATTTCTAAACCAATTTAGAAAAGGTCAAATTGTAATTTATTAAAAAAAAAAATCCCTTTTAAATAGTTTTTCCTAATTACTTACCTCTAACCCAGGTTGTACTGGGAAAATATCAGAATATGGATAATTTTTTATTGAAAATTGTAATTAGACATAATCAATTTTATATGTTTGTCGGACATAATTGACACTATTACACATTGTGGATAAACATAGCGTTACTTCTCAGAAGCTGACGTTGTACAGCTCCAAACGGTGCTACCGTGTAGCTCGATCAGCAGCCAAGAAATTTATAAGAAAACATATAATATATAATTTACGTAATACTATACGGAGATTGGATTCCAGAGAATGAAATTAAATAGCCCGTGCCTTATTTAATTAGTTTGATATAGTCAGTGATTTATTAGTATAACAATAGGTGCAGAATTAACTCAACGTTCTACTATTTTTATTTATTTAATTACTTTGATATAATCAGTGATTTATTAGAATAACAATAGGTGCAAAATTAACTCAACGTTCTATTATTTTTATTTATTGAATTACTTTGATATAGTCAGTGATTTATTAGTATAACAATAGGTGCAAAATTAACTCAAAGTTCTACCATTTTTATTTTTATTTATTGTCATGTGAATTCAATTTACTCCTCATTGATACATTCAAAAGCTGAGTTACCTGTATGTTCTAGTTTGTCAAAGCATTTATTAGAACTAACTTGATTTTATTATATCAACATTCCGCTCTGTATTAACTCATCTAAGAATTAAAATTATGTTCTCCTTTCAAGTTTCTTGAGCAAGTCGATTATCGAACCTGTCAATTTCTATGTTGTTATTTGTCGATACTTTTTGCGCGCAGCCATGACTTGTTCATGTATTACATTGAGTTGATTCACTCAATTTTGCCGAATTTTATGCTCTAGCTATTTCCTCGTACATTTTGTGAAGACGATTGACGATTGATATTCACTAGACGATGGGCTTTCTTAGCGGGTTCGGGCAAAGGATTCGCGTGAGATTATGGAAGATGATGTTGAACCCGTAATCTTAAAGGATAATAAAAATAATGCGTGTACGAAAATAAAAGAATAGACAAGAACAATTTTTAAAATGGTTCGGAAGTAAGGTACAATTCCTACATTAACTGTTATTTTATTGACGTGTTTATAGAAGATATTTGCTCAAGAGAGATAACTACTCTATAGCTATTGAGAAAAATGAAATTCCAAATCCCTGATTTGGGATGGGAGAATCCTATTTATAGTATTGCATCGGTGATCTTGCTCATGTCTTATCGCATGATGCCTGACAAATTGCATATGATTGGAGACTTAATAGTGAAGTCATCCTCTTATAAGATGCCACATAATTTGAATGTCAGCTATGCTGTGGCTTGTGAATCTTATTGTTGAAGCAAACTCTAGCAGTCTTACAGAGAAAGCCATCCTTTCTTGATATAACACAGGGCCCAAACACTTGCATGGTCACAAGATACGTGGTAGGAGTTCATACACTAATTTTTCAGTCATAGGACCCATGTCTAGATTTCATTCCTTGCGAATTTAATGTATAACATAGGTTTTGGCTAACCCATTGATACAAACAGATTGAATTTTTACCCCATTGATATAAACAAGTTAAAATTTCTATTATTCCGGACATATTGTTGATGATATAAAACATTTTATATATTTGTCTTTTGTGGAGAGAATCATATTTATAGTATTACATCGATGGTCTTGCTCATGAAGCAACATTCTTATCGCATGACGCCTCACAAATCACCCTGATTGGAGACTTAATAGTGAAACAGTCTTCTTATAAAGTGTCACGTGATCTGAATGACTACTTAACTGTGAATCTTACTGTTAAAGCAAACTCTGACAGTCTTACAGAGAAAACCATCATTTCTTGATATAATACACGGCCCAAAAACTTGTATGGTCACAAGACACATGGCAAAAGTTTATATACTGATTGCTCAGACATAGGACACATGTCAAGATTTCATTCCTCGCGAATTTAATGTATAACATAGGTTATTTGGCTAACCCACTGATACAAATAGATTAAATTTTAGCCCATTGATATAAACAGGTTGAATTTTCTATTATTCTAGACATATTGTTGATGATATAAAATATTTTATATATTTATCTTCTCTTGATTGAACATTAATTACAAGTTATGGGGGACTAAAAATGAAAAAATAATGGATTAATGGTCTAATCTACTAAACCATTTTAGAAAAGGTCAAATTGTAATTTATTTAAAAAAAAAAGCCCTTTTAAATAGTTTTTCCTAATTACTTACCTCTAGGCTCTAACCCAGATTGTACTGGGAAGAATATCAGAATTTGGATAGTTTTTTATTGAAATTTTTTATTAGACACAATCAATTTTATTTGATTGTCGGACATAATTGACATTATTACACATTGTGGATAAACATAGTTTAAAAAAACCAAAAAAAAAATTTACAGGCCTCGTAGAAGCTGCACCCGGAAGGAACGAACAACAAGCATATTTTGGGCTAAAAAAGAATAAGCCTTTTATTAAACAAATTTAAATGAAAACCGAAATGCAAAACAAACTGCTTTATTAGTTCACCCTCCTGCAGTTTGAACGAATTTGACCCTGATTCCCGGTCAACACTTTTATGTTGCCCATTTTAATCATAGAGTTTGCAAAATCAGCCGAGAAAGCGTCTAAATTTTGGCTTTATGTCTTCACGAGTTCATCAGTTGAGCCTCCATTGAGAAGAGCTTGGTCTGATTTAAGAAGCCCCTTCTCCTCCAACAAGTTTGAGAAGTACCCGGTGTCGAAGCGTGCAGGTGTTGGGTCTAATGGAGAAAGGTTGCCATCTCCTCCTGTACGTGGGCAATTCTCTTGGAGATCTTCTGCAAAGAAACGACATTGTGAGAAACCAAGAGTGTGACCACCAGAGAGCGCCACTAAGTCTCTTTCATCTAGGCCTTGATTTTTGAAGATTTTGATTAGTTCAGNTTTTCTGATATTTGGCGATAGTGAGGGGTAACTTTACGGTAAATTGACTAAGGGCAGAAAAGATATCTTGGATTGTAGCTGATTTTTATTAACAGTAATATTATACTTACACTATTTTTTCACACCATTTTGTAGGGGGCATATGCTATAACCACACAAATTTTATTATAATATTAGAAATTAAAAATAATTAAAAATTTATGTGGTTGTAATATTTCACATATATAATAAAAATTATGTAAAAGAGTAATGTAAGTATAATATTACTCTATCAAAATTCAACGGAATGGGGTTACTATATATAACGAAATTAGTGGGTTACTCGTTTGATTAGGCAAAATCTATGGGGGTTTACTATTAAGTAACCCATTAAATTTATTCATATAGATTATAATCTAATTAATTAACCCATCTTTAAAATTATTTTTATATGGTTTTTAAAAAATTAAGTTAAGATCGACATAATTTAATTGAATTTACGAAATCACAATGATTTTATTAAAATATTTTATTGTTTAATTTTAAATTAAATAAACCTTTTCTAGATGGAAAATCAAATAATAATATATTTTTTTATTTTTAAGTTTAGCCAAAGGATTAAGGGAAAGAAACCATAGGGTTTGCAAATTGGGGCCTTATCGTTAAAAGGAAGGAAAATGATAGAGTTACTGAAAGTTACACACCGAATTAGTGGATCGAATAACGTGGCAAAATCTTGACCGTTGATTAATATTAACTTATAATGAATCAACGGTCAGGATTTCGCTACGTTATTCGGTGTATAAATTCGGTGCACACCCTTTGATAACTGTAGCATTGCTCTAAAAGGAAAAGGGATTAGTGACGGTAAAAAAGAGGACCCTGTTGTGGAATAATTAACTTTGATGAGGAAATAAACTAACGAACAAAAGATAGAATGAATAAATAAAGAGAATTGAGAGTTGTGGGACTTAATTGATATCACCTAAAAGTTAAAACCTCTCAAATATTTTGCATTGCTTTCAATTGAAAATGATCATTGCATGAAAGGGATGGGGGTATTTTAATACACCCCCAACTTTTCACCACCTCAAGTAAAGGGAGTAGATGGCCACCAAAGTTTTACAACACTCTCTCTTGGACATTCACCGCTTATAGATAAGTGTATTTAACCTTACTCAAGAAAAACCCAATGGAAAAAAACCTAAGTAAAAAAATACAACTGTAACGTACAGTTGGACGCGCTTTAGTGGGACAAAATATATGTTTAATCTCATTCCAATGTCGACGAGTTGGTGTAGAGCTAAATCTTGTCAACAGATTCATTGCAAATGTTATGTTTGGTCTCGTACATTGTATCAAATATAATAATGCACATATTGTATTTAGATACTGTATTTTAGGACCAAGTACCTTTTCGTCGTCTTCTTTAGGACGAAATAGATCATTGTTAGGATCAAGAGACCGAACTACCATTGGGGTACTCAAGGGGTGAGATTTATCCAGGGCTTTTCAGGAGTCCCTTTTAAGACTGATAAACTAATCAAGTATCTAAATATGATAACATCCATCACTAGTGAATACGTCTCATCAAAGTCAATTCCAAGTCTTTTCAAGAAACCTTGAGCCACTAGTCTAGCCTTATAACTAGCAATCTCATTTTTCTCATTTTGTTTCCTTGTGAAATCCCACTTGTATCCTATGGGTTTCACGTTTTCAAGCGTTTGAACTACATGTCCAAATACATTATGTTTTGCTAGAAAGGTTAATTCTGCCTGAATTACCTCTTCCCATTTGGCCAATCACGTCTTTGTCGACATTCATCAACAGAACATGGTTCAAACTCATCATTCATAATTTCAGTAGCTACTGCGTATGAAAATATGTTATCGACAATAATTGTTTCACGATTCCACATTTATTTACTATGAGCATAGTTTATAGAAATTTCTTCATTTCTATGTTCTTGCATTCCTTCAGGGATTTGTTCCTCTTCAGGAGCTTGTGTCTTTTCAAGGACTATTAACTCTTCTGGAGTTAGTTTAGAAGATGTGGAATTATCTATTATTCTAGTGTTGTCAACATTAGCACCTATTTGGTTCTAAGCCTTTCATTTCCTAAGAATAGTATCCTTGGCTCCAATAGGCCTATCACGCTTCTGGCGTGTAACAGATGAATCGATCGTTGCCCACATGGATTGTTCATTGGTAGCATTAATCCTTGCTGGTGTATTAATAGCATGAATGTATGACCTCATTATTCTTACTGCATCTGTAAATGCATCAGACATTTGATTGACAATATTTTGCAAATGTGTTATTCTTTGCACTTCAATTTCAGATTGAGATGTGCGAGATCTAAATAAGACATAGAATTCACTTTCTAGGAAAGTTCAAGCCTAACTTCAGGAGGTTTTACCTTTTTCCCTAAAGATGGGAATGTTGTCTCATCAAAATGGCAATCCATAAAACGTGTGGTAAACAAACTGCTTGTCAGAGGCTTAAGATATCTGATGATAGATTGTGAGTCATAGCCAACATATATTCCCAAACGACATTGGGGTCCCATTTTGGTGCGTTGAGAGGATACAATTGGAACTTGCACAACACAACCGAAAGTTCTTAAATGAGATATATTATGCTGATGTCAAATACAAGTTGTATTAGAAAGTATTGATGGTATGCAGTGGGTCTTAGGTGAATTAATGCCGCAGCATGTAAAACAGCATGAGCCTAGATAGAAGTCGGTAATTGCATACGTAATAGCAAAGTTCTTGCAATTAATAGGATACGCTTTATAAATGACTCTACCATACCATTCTGGGTATGTACATGTGGTATTAGGTGCTCAACATCAATTCTCATTACTATACAATAATCATCAAATGTCTTTGACGTAAACTCACCAGCATTGTCCAGATGGATTGCTTTAATTGGGTAATCTGGAAAGTGTGCCTGTAATATGATAATTTGTGTGAGCAATCTAGCAAATGCAACATTACAGGTAGATAGTAGACAAACATGTGACCATCATGCTGATGTGTCAATCAGTACCATAAAGTAGTGGAAATGTCCACTTGATGGATGAAAAGGTCCACATATGTTCCCTTGAATTCTTTGTAAAAATGATGAGGATTCTACACCAACTTTAGTGATGGATGGCTTAAGCGTCAATTTGTCTTGTGACAAGCAATACAAGCACTCTCATTAGGTGACAGAATCTTCAGGTTCTTTAATGAGTGCCCATGTGAGTTTTCTATAATTCTACACATCATAGTAGACCTTGGATGATCAAAAAGGTAGTGCAAAATTTTAAAAAGTTCAGGATCAGTGAACTTCTGGTTCATAACTGCATTGACTTCAATATTCTTCAAGAATGTGTAATATAACCCTAATGAGAAAGCAGGGAGTTTCTCCAGTACATGCTTCTGAAATGAAATATTAGCAGTGATGCATAGAAACTCTCCATCCTTTTCACTTAAAGTTTCAATGTGGTATCCATTGAGTCATATATCTTTGAAACTAAGCAAATTTCTTCTGGATTTGTTAGAATATAAAGCATCATGTATACTTAATTTAATTCTACTTGGTAACACGAGTATTGCTCTTCCGGAGCCCTCAATTATGTTTGAAATTGCTAATATGATATTTATTTTAGCCTCAATAAAGGTCAAACCTGAGAAATATGTTCTATCCTAAAAGATGGTGTGCGTTGTTGCATTATCTACTATACAAATGTCTCCACGATTACTGGATATCGATGCCTCAGTTTCGAAGTCCATCTTCCAATAGAGATGCACTGTTACACTTGTTAAGTTCTTCGTGTTGATAACGTGTTGTGGAATAATTAACTCAGATAAGGAAATAAACTAACGAATAAAAAATAGAATGAATAAATCAAGAGAATTGAGAGTTGTGGGACTTAATTAATATTACTTAAAACCTCTCAAATATTTTGCTTTGGTTTCAATTGAAAAGGATGGGGGGTATTTATAGATAATACACTCCCCCATTTTTCACCGCCTCATAAAAGCGGTGGTTGACCACCAAAGTTTTACAACAGACCCCCATTTTTCAAAATGGAACATTTACACTATTGTAATTGATGAGCATTTGTGAAAAATAACACCATAAAGGTGAAATAGACAACACAATATAAAATAAAAGTTTTTTTTATTTTTATTTTTCAAATATCTTATATAGATAGAATAAAGGTATTAAGGTATATTAATCGATAAATTTATTTGCAAAGTATGGAAGATTAAAATGACATATTTTACTCCCCTGAAAATAATTTATAATAATTAAATTATATTTTGATATGTATTTAATAAATATTACAACATATATTAAAAATAGTTTATATTAATTAAAATATTATTCAATTAGATATTTTAAAAACATTCAAATTAAAATAGGGCTGTCTGCCGCTAACCACTGGCAACTAGCCACCAGAATCTTACCATTGCCAACAAGGCACGTCGGCTTCACAATTGGTCCTCCAGTGTGAGCCAATCTTGTCGATAACCGATGGAATATTCCATTACATTCTGTTAAGTTATTTGGCCGTAGAAGACAACAAAATGTTTCACTACATTATGTAGCCAAATGGTTCTAGTGAATTTTGATATACCGATTCACATTGGTCTTTAGAGAAGTGGTTGTGACACCGACGTGCCTTGTCAACAATCATCGGATTTTGACAGTTGACAACTATATCTATCGATTCCAATAGCTCTCATAGGGTACCAATCCAATTTTATTAGTTAAAAAAATAATATATTTTTATTTAAATTTATTTAAGTTTATTTTGTAATTAGATAAATTCTTTAAGGGCATACTTATGGTTTTAATATTGCAAAATCAACTTAAAAGATTAATCTAATTTTCAAAAGATAAATTTTCAAATTATTTTATAAATTTAATTATTTTATAATTGATTTCTAAAGATGTTTACCAAATACTTGTTATGTTGTATCTTCATACTTAATTCTTAAAATATAACAACTCCAACAAAATAAAAAATAAAAAATAAAAAATTTAAATATTTAAATATCCACGGCGGATCTGGCCAAAAAAGGCTATATCGGTGCACTATCGGCTATGTCCAGCTGGTAGTGCGTCATTACAGCAGATTTTGGCTACCTTCCGGTGGTGGTGGTCGAAATCTAGCAAATGTGGGTGGGTGGGGGAGTTTTTGTCAATGTATAAACTTTTATTGTTGGGAGTTTTTAGTTAAATTAACAAACCTAGGGGGCAGGGGTGCATTTGTTTTAATATTTTCTACCCTATTTCTTATCCCATTTTTAGAGTAAGTGTTTGTTTTATTATTCAGAAAACACAATCTTCAAAATTCGATTCTGACAATTGTGACCGTTGTCTGTCTATTTTGCAGTGCTTTCTTCTTCTTCTTTCTTCACTTTTTTTGTCTTTCTTTTGTTCTGTCTTCACTCCTTCACCATCGTCACAAACGATCTTCCTCTCAATTCCCAAATCTATCTCCAAACGATCTTCCTCTCAATTCCCAAATCTATCTCCAAACGATCTTCCACCTGAATAAAAAAACAAACCCAAGATCTTGCAACTCTCTTTCCCCAAGATCTCTGTCCCAAAAGCGGCCATATAAATTAAATATGTTCCACCCACTGCACATTGTCTGTCTTCCGCCACCACTTATCACCGGGAATCTCTCTTCCTCCTCCACGACCGTTGAATCTCTTGCAACGCCCACACACTTCAGCCTTGGACCACCACAGTCGCACGATCTTCAAGATCCACCACCATCGTCGGCCATCCTCCTCCAACCCCAGGCCACCGGCTTCAATCACCACTCATCACCGTCATACTGTCTTCCAAACACACCACATTCAAGATCCACCCATTGCCTAAACGTTTCAGGCTTCGAGGTCCACCGTCGCACAATCTTGAACAACCACCACCATCGTTGGGCACCCTCCTCCAACTCTGTCTCCATAGGCAAGTTTCTTTGCTGGATCTAGGCACCTATCTCTTTCACTTACTTTTTACACCGGTTGGCACCTATCTCTTTCATTTTCTTTTTACACAGGTTGGCACCTAAAAATACAGGCAACATGATGATTTTTTAGCTTAAAAATTAAACATAAATGTACCTATCTTAAAGTGGGCAAAAACTGGTTAATTAGGTCCAATTCCACCAATTTGTTCCTAGAATTCATTAAAAATACAAACAACAAATTGATGAAAATCTTGAAAGGGACTAACAACTTGTACATTTTATATTCATGTGTTATATTTTAATTCTAATTTTTTATAAACTCCATGTTATAAAGTGGTAACTAGATGTGGACATGCTAGGGCTAGACGAGAATTCCACTTTCGAGCTTAGATTTATAAAGCAAGAGTTTTACTTTATTTATTACTGTCTTAAGGTAGCTTAGAACAACCAAATCTTGGGATTGAGATTGGTTTATAGGTTAGGACAACTGATTATGATATCAATGAAGTAGGTAGTTAAACAAAACTTGCTTATGCCACCGTTCATGTTCCTATCATTGAAGCTTTGTTATATGAATCGGCTATATTTTATTAATTATTACTACTAGTTGGTGTGTGGATATGAAATGGTGGAGCAACATCTTCTCATGAAAACCCACTTGTCTGAAAGAGCCCACCCATACTCTTGTATAGGTAATGAAAAAAGAAAAAAGAAAAAAGAAAAAGAACAGTGTGTGGTGAGTGTTGTGTGGCGAGTTCATGGAGAAATTTTAAAAGTAAATTTTTTTGGGATTATTCCAAATATTTTTTTGAGATTTGTCTAACTTATATATTTGTTTTGCAGATTTGGCATCGTTATTTGATCGTAAGAACAAATTATGATCATATGAACAAATGTCAGTATAATTTGGCCCACCGTTGTAGGATCGATTACTACTTTTAGTAGAAGAGGAAGTTTCGACGTTTTTCTAGACTTGAAATTCGTCATACACCTTGTTGGTCAACATTGCCCGTATTTTCCCCTGCATTGACGGCTTCAAGTAGTGTTGGATCGAACGAGGTAACGATTTATCTATGTTTAGTTTATGAGGTTTAAATGTGCATATGTGTGTTGGTAATGTGTTTGCTGATTAGTATGGTGTCCCAATCTTGGTTGTCGTTCTCACTGTACTGTTATTAGATGAGTGATAATGTGAACTGGTCCGCTGAGATGACCCACAAATTTCTGATCCGGTTGTCTGAGCGAGCGAAAACTTCCCACGGTACTTCAATAAAAACAACAGATTACTAGGAAATGTTGGATGACTTATCATCATTGGCTGGGAGGAGACTCAACATGACACAACTAACCTCTAAATACTTTCGCCTGAGAAAAGTATATCAAGCATGGCAGAAATTGCTTCAACACACGGGCTTTAGTTAGGATCATGAGTCACAAACTCCAACATGTCCATTACAGGTTTGGCAAGAATATATCAAGGTAAAATTTAAAATTTAAAATTCATATTAATCAACAACACCGTATTTTTATGAATTTTTTTTGGGGACTGACAGATATTAATATATGCTTATTTTTCATTACTAGCAAAACCCACTAGCATAACAATTCTTCCACAAGGGACTTCCTCACAAGGAGCTTTATAAAGTCATATTTGAGAAGCAAACTGCCACAGGGAGATATGCGTACACATCTACGTCTCAACCGGTAGAGAACTTCACTTCTTCCAATCAGGGATAGGTTGACATTGATGATAGTGACTTCGAACCTGATCTAGATCGGACGACAGGGGAAAAATGGCCAAACACATTTGGTCATGCAAGACCGAGAAATATGAGGAAGATAAGCGGCCTAGGACAGGCAATTGTAGATGTCATTGGCAGATTGACGGATGTGCCTATGGAGGGGAGGAGTATGAGATCGAGGGCTAGCAATCGCAGTGGAGATGAGGGGGACGAAGAGAACACCAATGCTCCATCTGATCCGTTTTCCATGAGCCATTGTATTGACATCTTGACGGCCATGCAAGTACCTATAGAGTTTTACATACCAGTTGTCAAGTGCTTATATCAAAATCCAGAGTGGCGGGAGGTATTCATAAAACTTCCGCCCGAGGAAAAGGCTAATTGGATTTATAATGACTTTTGTAATTTGTAGATGACCCTGTATATCCTAAGTGTTTGCCCATAGTTTTGTATGTGCCAATGGGCACTTATCCTTTTATCGCTAAACCAAACTTTTTTTTCAGCACCTTGATTTGAAAATTTCCCCAAATGTTTGCTACTGTATGAACTTATTCATTGTGCTATTATTTTATGTGAGATAACATGTTTCATATGAGTTTGGGATTGTAATTAGAATTAAAAATTGACTGTTATATTTTGCTAAGTACTACAACAACTGTTAAATGTCAATCAATGTTTTGCAAATGTGCAAGTTTAAATGGCATCGTCTAGGCGTACAGGAAAAAGACAATGTACTGCAGATAACGAAGAAGAAATACTGACTGATATAACCATTGCATTGTGCGTTGTTGCCGCATTAGAAACAAATGGGTATCAACTATGACATACATCCATATTAACTGGTCATGATTACATGTTGGAAGTACTCAATGGCCATGATGATAGAATCTTTGACAAGTGTCGCATGGACAAAGACTGTTTTACATACTTATTTTACATTTTGGCATAGCAAGGGAAATTGCGACCAACCAGGAGGATGAGTGTTGAAGAACAAGTTATGATATTTTTAACAATCGTTGGTAAAAACGAGACAATCAGAACGATGATGGAAGATTTCTAACATTCGGGTGAGACGATTTCTAGATATGTTGGCGAAGTTTGCGAGACAATATGTGAGTTGAAGACAGAGTTTATCAGGCCACTTGACTTTAGTGATGGTCCACTGGAAATATCAACCAACCGAAAATATTACCCTTTCTTTAAAGTACTTCTTCATTATGTTTTATTTTAGTGGATAGTTAAGTTCATTGTGTTATTAATACTGATAGTCGGTTAATATTACTAAAATTCAATTTTGATGATAGGATTGTATTGGAGCCATTGATGGCACACATGTATATGCTTCGGTTCCACAGGAATTTGGTGATAGGTACCGAAATCGCAAAGGAACGTTGTCACAGAATGTAATAGCTGTATGCGACTTTAGGATGATGTTCACTTATGTTGTCACTGGGTGGGAAGGATATGCGCATGATTCAAGAGTTTTAAATTCAATTCTTGATGATCCTAATTCTGGATTCCCACATCCTCCACCAAATATAAGTATTTTCTTGACGTATTATAGCGTATTGGCTCCACTTTTGAGGCCTTGTAATTCAAATAGCAAGTGTGATTTTATTACAAGAAAATACTATTTGGTTGATGCAAGTTATCCAAATAGAGAGGGGTTCCTCGCCCCTCGTAGGCGAGTGACTTACCATATTTCTGATCACCGCCGTAACCAAAGGGGGTCACAAGAGTTGTTTAACTACAGACATGCATCACTCCGCAATGTTGTCAAGAGAACCTTTGGTGTTTTAAAAAGAAGGTTTCGTATTCTCAATGGAATGAACAATTACCCATTGGACAAACAAGGGAAGTTGTTATGGCATGTTGTGTACTTCATAATTTTATCATAATGTACAATATGGAGGACCTTATCTTCCAACGGTATACTGAAAATACGGGTAATGAGCAAGTATATTTTGATGGCCAAAATGGGGCAGAAGATGGCGGAAATGGAGAGCGCAACAAGGTATTATAGACAACATAACGACTGTATGGGATAACATAACAACTTAATTGTGGGCAGCACATATGACCATGTCATAGTTGTTAATAGAGTATATGTGTACAAACGATTCTAAGGGTTGATAATTAGTAGCTTTGTCATATATGTATTAATGTGGTGTTTTTAAACAATTGGATTAGTACTTGAAATTAATATGGGATTTTTTTTTTTTTAATATTTAGTGGTTACGAAATTACCAATCAAATATTTAATATTATTAGAATGTAAATTGATAAGTTTTTAGGTTATAATAATAAATTATTTTAATAAAATACACCAAAATATTATATTAATAAATCATTTATAAAAAATATATCAAACAAATATTCAACAATTTATTCAACACAAATAACAAGGTAAAAATACTCTTCCAAACACATTTTATTCAAATCATATTTTCATAATAATAAATTAACTCAACTCCCCAATACTATTTCAAAAATCTTATCTAAAATAACAAAACAAACTCTCTAAATATTTTGAGTTGAATAGAATAGTATTGCATTTTGAAGAGACTTTTGAATATTGAAACAAATGTGTATTTGGATAGAATTGAATAGGATAGTAGAATAAGATAGGGTAAAACTAGCGAAACAAAGGGGCCTTAGTTTTGTTTCTAAATAATGTTACGGATATCGAATTTTTGTACCAAATGACGTGGCATCTAGTGAGACGTGGCCATGTTAGAGACAAAACACGTCATCCGTAAATGAACGACTGTCCAACAATTATGGACGCTCGTCCATATTTGATGGACGGCCACAAAAAAATCAATGGACTCCTGTCCATATTATACGGGCGGGTGTCCATTTACTATGGACGGGAGCCCATATAAGATGGACGCCTGTCCAGGAAATTTAAAAAACAAAACAATGGACGCCCATCCATCTTATATGGATGGCTATTTATATACATTGGGTAATTGATAGACGAGCGTCCATCTTATATGGAAGGCCGTCCATATACAGTAAATGAAATTTCTATTACCCAATGTATGCGCGATACCGATTAATAATTCCATTTTATTTGTCCTCTTGCTCAATTCAATAAAATTTCTATTTTTATATTACACTATTACCATAGCTCAATGTTGATCTTGAAATACTCTTTATTGACTAGAGACCATATGAGAGACCAATAAAAACCTGTTATTATTATTATTGAAAATGGATGCCCCTTGGTATCTGTACGAGGCAAATAAAAATTTTATTTGTCAATGGACGATCGTCCATATTCAATGGACAACCGCTCATTTTAAATGGACACCAGTCTATATCATATAGACGAGCGTCCATTATTATACTTTTATAAATTTATGGTCGAGCGTCCATTTGAGATAGACGTCCGTCCATATAATATGAACGAGAGTCTATTGTTATTTTCATTTGAGATTGATGAACGGAAGTCCATTTGAAATGAACGGAAGTCCATTTGAAATGAACGGCTGTCCAACAATCATGGACGCTCTTTCATATTTGATGGATGACCGTTCATTTATGAAAGACGTGTGTTGTCTCTGATATGACCGTGTCTGACTAGATACCATGTATGTCGGTATAAAAATTCGATATAAATTATCAGTATTCGTAGTATTATTCTTTCTAAATAATTAAGTATTTAGAATTAAAAAACAAAAAGGACAAAAAGAAATTTTTTTTTGGGCCTTTCGAGTTTTGATTTTACGGAAGTTTTAAAACAGCCCACCACTGATTTAACAAAACCAACCCAATGTAGCCTCCGATCAATCGATCATCACTTCTCAGAATCAATGGTCAAGATGACACCATATTTCAAAACCCTATTTCTTCTCATCCTCCTCACCGCCACCGCACCACATCCCATCCACTCCGTCTCCATCTCCCAATACCGTTCCCTCCTCTCCCTCTCCCGCTCGCTCCTCACGCGCGTCGCCAACCTACGGGCCGAACGTGGCGACATATCTGGCGCGAACCGGGCCAAACTCATGGCTCAAAAGCTGGAGCCAGGGCTCGGGTTAGGCTTCCTGGGGTTCGCCTGGTCAGTGGGATGGGACTACGCGAAAAATTACGCGTGGAGGGAGTTGGATTACCGGGAGCTATACGGTGCCGCTTCAGATTTGAACGATCTGAGGAGCTTTTTAACTGAGTTGATGAGATTTGACTCGGACCTTGACAAGGCCACTTGGATTCGCCGAAATTACGGGGATGTCCTGGAGGTTTCGAAACGGTTGTTTGTTAGACTGCTGGGCGTGTTTCGTCAATCGGTAAGTTCCCTTTCACTTTTCTTTTGTTTTAAATATGAATTTTTATTTATTTTTATAATAATTAGAATAGTGTAAAGAAAGGTGGGTTTGTTTGTTAAATGCAGGGTGCATTAAGAGAAGTGGTGGAAACAGTGCAGAAGGAAGTGGTGGAGGGAGGTTTATTAAGGGACTGTTTGGTGGTAAGCAGTAATGACTTGAAGGGCTTACTTGTAATTTTTGAAAGTTTGGTTTCCCAGTATTTTTCTACTCATCATGATCATGAGTATGACCTGTAAGGCTGTAACTATATGATTAACATACAACACAACTGATTTTGTTATTTATCTGTTGATTTTGTTACAGAATTAATCTCTCTATATATATTTATTTATTTATTGAGGGGAGGGATTGATCTTCCCAACTTATACGTATGTCAATTAATCTTTCTTTGGAGTTAGCGGTTTAATAAACCTTCATTGATTACCTTTTATTAATAGTTACTTATATATGTTATTGAACGGTGAATTGCTAATTTAAATATTTGATTGTCAATTAAGTATCCACTTACATTTAACAATTTACCCATGTTGGAAAATAGTTCAAATGAAAAACCAAGAATAAAGTCCATCTAGGTATTTTCTTTAAATCAACTGTTGTTTATAATCATTTTATTATAAGGAATGTTACTACAATGAGTAATGTTATATTCACGATCTTTTCTCATAAACTTTTTTTTTACAGTCTTGACGTGACAATTCGTAATGAGTCTTATTTAATGAATTGCAGTTGATCAATTACGAACTGTCATATCGAGATTGTAAAAGAAAGTTTATAAGAAGGGATTTTGGGTATAACATTACTCTATACAATATACCTAACCAAACAAAGCATATCCGAAAATAACTTACTAAAGATTTGGTTGGGTACCCGGAGTTATATGAGACCTTCTACCGCTGAAACTGAGGCCTTGCCCATGAGATTTGATGATACAATCCTCATGATAAATAATAACACGTGGTGGGTGATGATATATGAACATATATGGGCAAACCACCTGTTCCCACCCAAACTAAGCCCTGAGAACAAATTTCCACCCAAAAAAATTTAAAACAACAATTACCCACCAACTGTTACGATCGGTTAGACAGTTTCTTACCCACTGTTAAAATCTATTAGTGAAATTTGTTAATTAACATTGATAGTCACTGTAAAACAAAAATATCATTTATGCTTTCAATCTAGATCCAAGATCTCATTTGGTTGAAATCGCAGTTGGTCTAGTGTGATTTGGTCGAAATTGCATCCCAATTGGGTGCAATTCTGTCGGAATCACATTGGACCTCCCAGTTCTGAACCTCCCACTAAAACCACCACATACTGCCATCATCAACGCCACAAATTTCAAACACTTTCAACCCAAATCAATAATCAATTAAACAATTTAATCACACAACAAAAAATACAAATCATCAAAGAATAAAAAACTGAGAATGAAAAAAATTTCAAATTCTCGATGCGATTCCGATGTCGGAATTGCACTTGGCCAGATGCGATTTCGGCAATGAGAAGCACATACAGAATGGGCAAGGAGAAAAATCAGTGTGGAGGAGAAGCAATTGAGCTCATTCCTTTCGCTTCCTAGGTCCAAAGCAATGCAATCGGAATCATATTCGCCTAGAATCGCATCGACCAAATGCGATTCGACCGGAATTCGGCCAAATTGATGAGGAAGAAGATGAAGATGAGAGGAAGAGGGAGAGATGAAGAAGATGGAGATGGGATGAGGAGGGGGAGATGAAGAAGAACAAGAAGATGGGAGGAGGAGGACTGGCCAAATCACATTCGATTGGGTGCGATTCGGTTGGAATCGCATCGATCGGGTATGATTTGGTCGGATGAGGAAGAGATGATGAAGAAGATTGAGGAGTAGTTTACGGTTTTTTTGTTTATATATAAGCGATAAAATGACATAATTACCTTTTGATTATTTTTGAATTTATTATCTTTTTCTTCTTGCGTTTAAGTTAACGAGTATATATTAAAAGTTGGTGGGTAAGTGTTGTTTCAAACTTTTTGGGTAGTAAATTATCTTGTTTCGGGTGGAAAGATGTCGTTCGACCGACATATATCCATGAGTTGATGTTGAGCTAAGGGCCAGCTACCTTAATTCAATTGCCTGTCACACTCACACCTATCAAATCTGCATTCCGTATTTACTCAATAAACATGCTTCTACTTAATGCTTTGCATTTCATCTTAATCTTATCCTCCCCCCGGTTGTAACAAATTTCATTTAACAATTTCCTTTTTTAGATTATATTGGATTATTCACGAAAAATCAATCTTATTGGATGACATAAGTGAGTACATCATTTAAATAGCCCAAATTACATGGCTGCATTCTTTTATCACCTACGCAAGGGTCAACTACAAGTTGGCAAAATGACTTCCAAACACATGCAGAGAGCAAAAATGTAATTTTTCTCCCAATTTATGTTGGGAAGATGAGAGGATATAAACTTGAACCTTAATTAAATGCATAAAGGTCGTCAATATATGCACACTCCATGTTAGCCTGGACTGTTGACTTCGAAACCAAACATTAAATTTCGCTACCAGCTCCCATTTAATGCTTGATAGAGATCACTGTGTGCCTACAGTTCTTTGCACAAATGCATTCACCGTCTAATCAATGAAAATTTCAGTTCCTCGACAGCGGGTCCATTGGTCCATGCTACATATTTCAACAAGTCTCTCTCAGTAGCTTTCTCTTTCAGGAGAGACAATGCTTCTTCATGATTTGCTGTAATGCATGCAATGCAAATTGCAAAATTTAGTATAGGCTCGTGGCATAAAGTTTGATATTTGCTGTAATGCATCAAAATTAAGTAAACGAAAATTGAATAAGAACTGGTGTGTTAGGACCACGAGTGTTATTGATGTTTATTTACTTGAGCAAATATATTTCTTTATAGACAAGAAAGAATTGCTCATTTCGAGATATATGTCAGAATGTTTGTGAGATGAACACATTAATGTTCAGAGTTGTAAATGAAAAAGCTATGTACCGACAAGGGTCTGACATTGAACAATTCAATTTGCCTGTATTGGGATCCATTCCACAATAAACTCAGACTAGATGATTGAATGCAGCTTAGCTTGATCTACTTTCAATTTTCACATTATCTCCGCGTGTAATTAATGTAGCTAGCTAACCTCTCAACTGTAAAAGTTATTATAACAATTGGTATTCATACTAGTGTTGACATCTTCTTTTGTTTCTCCTCTATATAAACAATGTAGGCAGCATTTGTATTAGTCACGCAGCCCACCGTTCCTCTTAAGCTCACTTCCACAATATCCCTTCCTCTTTTGATAATCCTTTTTTAGGGTTTTTAATTTGATGGCGAGGGAAATAGGAAAATGTTGGGTGGTGGTACTGGTATTGGTTTTGAGTTTGCTTTATGGGGCTAAAGCAGCACCACAGGTTCCTTGTTACTTTATTTTTGGCGACTCATTGGTGGATAATGGGAACAATAATCAACTAACTTCATTGGCTAGAGCTAATTATTTGCCTTATGGGATTGACTTCGCTGGTGGACCGACTGGAAGATTTAGCAATGGAAGAACTACTGTTGATGTCATTGGTAATTAAGCTTCGATATTTTAAATGGATGTCACATCAAAATTAATTATCACTAATCCTTATTTGGTTTCCTAATATGCAGCTCAACTTTTGGGGTTTGATTCTTACATTCCTCCATTCTCAACTGCAACGGGTCAAGACATACTCAAAGGAGTGAACTATGCCTCAGCAGCTGCAGGAATAAGAGAAGAAACCGGTCGACAACTGGTGATGATAAATTATATACGAACTTTGCTTTTGTCAATTGATAACATTCGTGCAATAGTTTCTTAGATTTGGATATTGTATTTCTTCCAGGGCGATCGCATTAGTTTCAGTGGACAAGTAAGGAATTACAGAAACACAGTCCAGCAAGTAGTGAACTTACTCGGAGATGAAAATAAAGCGGCCGATTATCTAAGTCGTTGCATTTACTCAATTGGGTTGGGAAGCAATGACTATCTCAATAACTATTTTCAACCTCTGTATTATTCAACCGGTCAACAGTACACACCAGAACAATATGCGGATGTTCTTATTCAACAGTACACTCAGCAACTTAGTGTCAGTACTATATATTTAATTTCCATATGTTCTTATATGTACATTATTTCTTGGATTTTGTTTTCTAACATCAACATTTGAATGTTGCAGGCCTTATACGACTATGGGGCAAGGAAGTTTGTGTTGATTGGAGTCGGGGCAGTTGGCTGCAGCCCCAGTGAGTTGGCTCAAAACAGTCAAGATGGTAGAACTTGTGTGGAGAGAATCAACTCTGCAAACCAAATTTTCAATAACAAGCTCAGATCTCTTGTTGATCAATTCAACAATCAACGATCTGATGCCAAGTTTATCTACATCAATGCGTATGGGATCTTTCAGGATATGATAAATAGGCCTGCTGCCTTTGGTAAGTGTTTTTGAATAAGCTCCATTTCATTAATGGTGCAATTATAATAAACTAACATGTTTATGTAATTGAAATTTGTTGATTACAGGTTTCAGGGTTACAAATACGGGGTGTTGTGGCGTTGGGAGAAACAATGGACAAATTACATGTCTACCGGCACAAACTCCATGCCCGAACAGGAGAGAATATGTGTTTTGGGATGCATTCCATCCAACTGATGCTGCAAATGAGATCATTGCAAGGAGATCATACAGTGCTCAGTCTGCATCGGATGCTTACCCAATGGATATCCGCCGCTTAGCTCAGCTCTGAAGATGGAGATTCGGAGTTGAAGTGGGCTCATTAAGATAAATTTTTTATATACCCTTTGTATTATTTTTCAGTGTATCATTGTTGTTGTCATAATTATGGTTGCCTATAAGGAATTGCGCAATTAATTGTGTAATCACAAAAAAACAGTTAAAATTCATGTTTTGGGGTTTATTTTGCAATATTATGTGTATTTGTTTTAAGATAAGAAATGAGAATTGTAAGAGATTTTGGCTTTTACCGTATCTTCCATTTTAGTGGCTACTTTGGAATTTGGAAATTGTGAAATGTTTAAGAGTGACCATCATTAAATTATTTTAATTAAGTTAAAAAGCCATTCCTGAACAAGAATAATTCACAAACATGAGGAATATTAACCACGGGATGGTTGAGGGTAAAGAAGGATCTAACATAATCTTTTAAATTAGAGTTCCTTTAATGTGAAAAAGAAAGAGGATGATTTAACACGATCTCTGGAGTTCGAGTCTCCACTATTCCTAATAAGGGTGATCACTATAACTTTTATCTAATCAGTAGTTTTACGATCTTAGTACGGATGATCACTAAAACTCTTATCTGATCGATAGTTTGAGGATCTTTGAGGATTAGTTGAGTAACATTAATACTTCTCTTTCTTTGTCTCCAAACTAAACATATTTGTTTATATCTCGTGGGTCATAATCATTAATATTTATTTCTTATAGCACAGT